>NC_134401.1:246922-281087 GCF_050003625.1 Haematobia irritans | reverse complement strand
ATATATATATATATATATATATATATATATATATATATATATATATATATATATATATATATATATATATATATATATATATATATTATATATATATATATATATATATATATATATATATATATATATATATATATATATATATATATATATATATATATATATATATATATATATATATATATATATATATATATATATATATATATATATATATATATATATATATATATATATATATATACATATATATATATATATATATATATATATATATATATATATATATATTATATATATATATATATATATATATATATATATATATATATATATATATATATATATATATATATATATATATATATATATATATGTATATTTTTTTTTTTTTTTTTTTTTGAAATTTAATCCTTTTAGCCGACTACCCGGTGTCGGTTAGTAATAGTATTAATTTGTGTAAAGATTCTGTTAATGTTTTATGATTTCTGAAAAAAATGTATTAAATAATAATAAGAAATATTGATATGATAAATGAGAGGGTTCAGTTAACGTTAATATTATATTTAGCTAAGTTTTTCTACTTTTATTTATTATATAAAACATTGTCTAAATTTATAGTATTTTTTTTTAACTGATCAGAGTTTTCATATTTAAAAACGGTCAAATTAAATTAAATGAAAAAATTAATTTATCATTTCCCAAACGCCTAAAAACCATTTTAGTTCGCAAATAAAATTAAAATTACCCGGTGTCGGTTAGTAATAGTATTAATTTGTGTTAAGATTCTGTTAATGTTTTATGATTTCTGAAAAAAATGTATTAAATAATAATAAGAAATATTGATATGATAAATGAGAGGGTTCAGTTAACGTTAATATTATATTTAGCTAAGTTTTTCTACTTTTATTTATTATATAAAACATTGTCTAAATTTATAGTATTTTTTTTAACTGATCAGAGGTTTCATATTTAAAAACGGTCAAATTAAATTAAATGAAAAAATTAATTTATCATTTCCCAAACGCCTAAAAACCATTTTAGTTCGCAAATAAAATTACGCGTCGTCATTTTGACGATGGGTGGCTTTCTAGGGTTAAAAAGGTCAAATTAAATAAAATAAAAGGCAACCATTATCTGAGCAATACAAAATATAAAAAGGTCGAAATCAATCTTCGAAGTTTGTGCTAAAAGTCGACCTATCAAAACTTGTTTCGAAAAATCGATTTCAGACTATTCCAAACATTTTTACAAAAAAATCAAATTTCTACTTCATACGCATTCAATAAATGTGCTAAGTACAGGACGGTACTGTTTCTCAGGAGAAAAATCAAAAAATTCACGTTTTCTTTATTATGGTATTTTGAAATAATGGACTTATGCCTCCGATTCGCTGCATTAACAAAAAATTCATGATTGACAACCCTAATTGACACTTCTTTAATTCTTGTCGACTAGAAGTCTGAAATGGTGTCTGAAGTAAGTGGGTTGATTGTACATGTTGTGTTTCAAGTTATTTAAATTCCATATTTGAAGTGCATTGAAAATATAACAGCAACTCTTTATACGTGTTAACATATTCACCAAAACCCCTCCATCTGAAAAACTTAAATAAAAATATAATAAACGCGATATTTACAAAACTGCATGCCGAAGCTTAATGAATATAAACAATATAAAATACGCTGTGAGTCACACCCTAAGAAAGTATTTGTAAAATGGATGATAAAATTTAAAGCTGTTTTCATTTTCATATCTAGTAGAAAACAATGGGAATATAACTACCGAAATTTTCCTTTGGAACCACTATAAAGGATTAGAAAGACCACGTCCACGTTTAAAATTTAGTTCCAAGATTATTTCGTAATGAGAGTTTACTGGGCCCTGTTTGATGGTATATTCATATAAATCTTGTTTGTTCTAGTGCACAATTTGTAAAATCGCGTATAAAAAGGAGAGTGTGTAATAAAATAAATCATATTAAAAATATAGAAATAACCACGAAACTACTGAAAGTTTAGTGGAAATTATAATCAATCAAATATATGAATATGGGGTTGAATAACATAAAATGAGAATATCATACTACCATAATATTACGAATGGATCTTCCTTTTTGTATACTACCCTCGTTAAAGCTTCGCTTGTGCTCAAACATCTTTGAGAAACAATCTTTTTGGTCACTCTTTACCACTTCCGTTGATACGGTCTTTTATTTATTTCTTGTATTCATACTATACGACTATGCGTGGTTTACATTTTTTTCATCACGGGCAGCTATATGAGGTGCTGTTCTCTTTCAACATACATTAGTTCGGCTTCGTAACACTCAAATGTTACTTTACCAGTTTACACCATTTTCAGTGGATGGTGATCTGTGTTTACTTCATCTATTGTATTATTTAAAGGAGAAAATTGTATCTGTATTTTCTCTTGCTCCCCTGGACGAATGAAGCACAAAAGACGGGCGTATGTGTGTGTACTGAAGGTGTAGAGTCTTTGGTTTGTAACCTAATTAATGTTTATGTGTGGGTTATCAAACTATTACAAAAGAGCACAAATATCATTTTATGGAATCGAACAGCCACCAAAGGCAAGTGGCTGGCCTTAAAAATTTGAAAAGAGATACAGTGGAAGTATGACGTTGAACCATTGGCGGATACTTGCTTTCGATATTTCTATGGTAAATGCAAATTTATTTTTTAACGGTCTAGTACAAAAGGATGGTAGAAACTATAATATTTCTTTGAAAATATATACCAGTGCCAAACTGAGCAACACCTAACACTTTTGAAGATTTTATGTGTTTCACCTATTTAATTATGTAGAAATGAATTTGATAAGTTGAGAAGCAGTGGAACATAAAAAAATTAAAGTAATACGTAACTCATATGTAAAACGATTGGGACTACAGGACAGGCGTTTGTCGTTAAATAAATATTCTTGGAAGTGGCAAATAATAAATTCAAACTATCCCTTTATAATAAAATTCATAGCGTAGTAAAATAGTAAGTTAGAGTAGTCCATTTATCAAAAGTTAGGGAATTGTTTAGTCAAAAACAACATTTGAAGCCTTCTAATTACATATTCAAAATAAATACATTATATACAATATATCATGTAAAAATTTTCATGATGCATTACTCGATTGATTGGATTTGAGAAAATATGTATTTCCAATAATAGTTTAATATAAATGCAGTATACAATTTAATAATTTAAATATTGATATAACTGTTTAATGAGTTCAATTTTAACTTAGATGGAAAGTCTTAAATGACAGTTATGGATTTTTGTTATAACTAACTATAGTTTTCTGACTTTTTTGAAAAATCGGGGATATTTAAATTTGTACGCATTTTAATTTCTTTTTTGCTCTTGAAGAAATTTTGTAAAATAAAAAAAGTATACAGTTTAAAACTTAGGTTTAAGAATTAGAATTAAATATACAAAAATCCAATTTTCAGAAAAAAAAAATATTCATGTAGCTGTTTAACTAATTGACATAAATAATCCTTCAAAATAACAAAATTTTTAGGTACTAACACAAAGGCGAAATTAAAGGTTTTGACAGTATGTTTAAATCGGTTGCGAAATGTAAATTCCTTCGAACGAAATATTATGATAGCCTTCATGCGATAGTTTCTTGAAATCAACATGGACCTCTGCAATTGTATCGATGGTCGTGATAATGTCACGTATTTAATGTAGATAATTTTTCATTTGAAAACAATTCCACAAAAGAAATGAACACCCGATAAACAAAAACATTTTCCGCACGTGATTTCCAAGAGAACATCCCATGTGCGAGAAGCTAAAACAGATAAACCCGAACATGTGTTATCGCAGTCACATTTACTATGTTTCAGCAAACACGGCGTACTTCATGCCCACTCCTTTCTTCTTACTTTCCCAATTTTTAGCCTATGTAGGTGTAAATTTTTTGTTAGATTCTTATGATGCTAGCGGTTGTGATAACAAATATTTTCATACAATACTATCGTACCTGTACACACCTTAAGGTAGGGGGTAGTTGATTTCGTCTATTTGCTCGTTCACTTCACCATTTTAAGAGTCAATAACAATGCGTGTCCTTTCCTACCTACCATTGTATACGGCAATAAGAGCTCATAACGAAGATTATTACGATTTGACAAAATGTTTACAGCAGTTGTAAAAAGGCTATAACGTCATAAGGAAGTTAAGCAGTATATAATACAAAAACTAGTAATATATTGACAACACAAGACCGTATTATTATTGATATTCACGATTAAACTATTTTGTTGTGTTTCCCACGTGACCCCTATACCTACATAAAAATCCAACAGAAAAACTTTCAGTGCAGACAAATGCAATTGTTATCTAAAATCCAAACCAAAGCTTATATTAATGTAATAAAAAGTGTTATGTATTTATCACATTTAAATTATACTGGTAATTGTGCAAATCAAGAACTTGAACATAAGGCCTTATTTTGCAACTTATTTGGTAGCAATGCTCCCTAATACTTATCCAAACACACCTTACTAATATATTATTTCAATTATTTTACAGGATAATATCACCGAATCAAGAATTTGTGGCAAATTTTACAAGACTTGAAAAAAAAGGTCTTTTCAATTACGGCGGCTATTCACTCTCAAATATTTTGGAATAAAACTACACCATAACAATCTTGACAATAACACATAACATGCAGCTATTCGTTAACTAAACAATTCCTTTGCATGGACAAGTGGGGCTTGAAACAACACCCACATACATATAACACAAATTTGGCTAAAAAATACCATCATAACGTAGGAGAACGATCTAATTACCAGGCGCAAACCCTCTTTCTTTAGCAATGAGTAAAAAGGCTAGGCCGGGCAATATGTCCATCTTATTCATATTTTGCACTACATCGTTATTTAGCCTCTCGATGGCGTGGATGCCAGACGTAAGACCTGATTTTCAATCAAGTAAGTAGCGTCAAACAAAAAAGGAAAATTCGTTTAGAACAGATTATATCGAGAAATAAAAAACATGCCACCAATAGATTGTAGCAAAGGTTTTCATGTGAAAAGCAAAATGTTTATCAATCTAAAATGCTGCTGAATAAATAGCGTCTAATTTTGTTTTTTTTTTCTTTTACAGAGCAAGATAAAATTTTGGCAAAATTAACTGGAAATGCCACAGACTACTATAAGGTGTTGGACCATGACGACACCACTATGTTGGTTGGTGCCAGGTGAGAGAATTATAAAGTTTATTTTTTTATATTTATTATGTTATGTTAGTAAACAAAAAAAGAGACAAACAATTTCTAATAATGCTTACTTTATTTCATCTGCAGAGATATAATTTACAACATTAGTATTAATGGACTAAGGGAAAATAGTCGCATTGAATGGTTTTCGTCCGATGCTGATCGAGAATTATGTGCTCTAAAGGGAAAACGAGAGGCTGACTGTCATAATTATATACGGGTGTTCGCTCGTCTGAATAATGACCAAATACTGGTATGTGGAACAAACTCATACAAGCCGCGATGTCGCCATTACGTGCCCATAGTCGATGAAGCGCATCCTAATGCGCCACCTTACTATGAAATTGTTCGGGATGTTGAAGCACAAGGATTATGCCCATATAGCCCTATCCATAACAGCACGTATGCCTATGCAGATGGACATCTTTATTCCGCCACTGTAGCAGATTTTTCAGGTGGTGATCCATTGATTTATCGAGAGAATTTGCGTACAGACCAATACGATTTGAAACAATTAAATCAACCAGACTTTGTTGGAGCTATAGAGCGCAATGGCTTCGTTATGTTCTTCTTCCGCGAAATCGCCATGGAGTTCATGAATTTTGGAAAAAAGGTCTATTCGCGAGTGGGAAGAGTATGTAAAAATGATCGTGGTGGACCGTATACATTGAGCAAATCCTGGACATCATTCTTAAAAGCAAGACTTAATTGCTCGATCCCTGGAGATTTCCCCTTTTATTTTGATGAAATACGTAAGTTAATTCTTTAAAAGAGCCTAGTATTTATTATAAATGATTTGATGTTTACAGAGGCTATTAGTCCTGTCATTGAAAGTGGTTCGAATGGTTTGGTATATGCCGTTTTCACAACTTCCGTAAATGCTATTCCTGGGAGTGCTATTTGTGCATTCAATATAGATGATATTATGGACGCTTTTGAAGGTCGCTTCAAATCTCAAAAAGATAGTCAGTCTCAATGGTTGCCAGTGCAGGAGGAGTTAGTGCCGGATCCACGGCCGGGGCAGTGTGTACCTGATTCGCGCACTTTGTCCAGCATTGGTGTTAATTTTATTAAAAATCACCCTCTTATGGAAACCTCGGTTCCGGCCGTATTTGGTCGACCTTTGTTGACAAAGGTTCATTTGTACCATCGCCTTACTTCAATAGCAATCGATGGCCAAGTACGTGCTTTGAATGGTGACTATCACGACGTAATTTACACAGGTACTGACGATGGAAAAGTGACCAAATTCATTAATATACCTACGGCCTCAAATGTTGGCTCAGCGGCAACCATTGAAAATTTAAAAACTGTCTTGATATCGGAGCTCCAAGTTTTGCCTGTAGGAACACCCGTGCGAGAATTGATTGTATCGTCGAAAACTAACACGCTGTTGGTTGTCAGTGATGGTAGTTTGGTTACGGTACCTTTACATCACTGCTCGAATATTATTGATTGTGCCAATTGCTTGGGCATCCAAGACCCTAACTGCGCTTGGGATATACACACACATGAATGCAAAAGTTTGTCACTCTCCAATCACAAATTTGGTACTAAATCGTTCTTGCAGTCTTTGAACACAACAAAAAAAGTTGCAAAATCCTTGTGTCCCAAATCTTCCAATACAAACAAAGGGACTGGAACTATTATTGCTGATGGTACGATTTTGAATTTTGGCTTGGTTACCGATAACAATTTGGATGCTCAATTTAACACTCATAATGTAGACAATGATGTGGCGAAAAAACATGTATATTCAAATGTAGCATCCGCAAATGGCGTTCCAGCATCTATTGGCAATAGTCCCAGTTCACCAGATACGGACATACCCACAGCCATGGCTGACGACTTTCTCTTGGGAAGCTTTAATGAAGAGAATAAGATTACTCTACATTCAGTAGATCCGCATGATTTAATGAACCCTGTAAATGGTAAGTTCCATTAGAACCATTAGTAGCATGAAATTGTTTAATAACTAAATATTATAGATCCCCTTCATTCAACCGCTATTGGTGAAGACCAAAAACTACAATTAGCAGGAAAGAGTTTCTATTGGGGATTCGGGGTATTGGCATTGGCATTGGTGTTTATAATTGGCATGGTTGTTGGCCTTCATGTTTCAAAACGTAATTGCAAACCAGCTTCCTCCATGCACAGTAGTCATCGGAACCAATTTAACGCAAATCCGTAAGTCCACCATATCCATATACCAACATTTTCTTTGATTTTACTCCCTGTATAAATGATGTTTGTTTTACAGGACTTTTGGGCTAAAGCATGGCAAAGATATAAATTTGCTCATGAACACAAATCATTACTGCCATCCAGGAAAGCCTAGTTTGGACTTAGAAAAGGATCGCAGCCACGAGTGTAAAAATTCGACTGAGAATCTCGAAAAGGAACTACCCTGCAAGACGTCTACATTAACAAAGGTTAAACGCACGTACATATGATTGGATAGAGTTTTCACATGTTTTTATCTACCCTGGCTATCCAGAAGATACAAGCATTTTTTTAGTAAAATTTATCCTTTTTTGTTTTGTTTAGTTTAAAGTTTATGCGAACTACTCCATTTTACGATTTTAAAACGAACGACATTTATTCGACTAATGTTTTGTAAGACGCTCCAGCGGTGTAGTGTACAATTTACCAAGCTTAAAGATCTACTTAATCCGCACACCTACCACTTCTTGGATGCTACAAAAACGTTACTTGAATTAATGTCCGAATAATGTCCCCATCTTGTTATTATTTCCCCGTCTTCGTTGTATATACAAACTAGATTAAGCGAGCAATTCGTTCGTAGTTATAGACATATTTAGATATATTCATATTTTAAAGGACGTTTGAAACGTCTACAATCCGAATCTTAAGATAGAAATTAGCTCATAGTTATAAAAAAAGGGAGTCTAGTGCGTTTTAAACATTCGCATTAAAGTATTTTTTATATATGCTGTACCACTAAATTGGACTTTACAACCGATTATAATTAAGTACAAAACTTATAAGAATGTTTCTATTTGTTCGATCGTCTATTGTCCTCTTAAGTTCAAATTTTTACTCTGTATATACTTACACACATATCATGTTTGACCCCTGGCAGTGTTATCCATTTGTAACACTCGAATCATTTTCAAAACCAGACATTTGTACATTATTCATGATGAGCATATGCAGGTAATCCCATAACAAATACAAGTATTTATACAAACAACCTGATTAGACTGATTACTATTTTTGATATGCTTTTCCATATATAAAGCGCAACACACACATATATACACAAATATATATTTTTTCTATTTGTACATAGAAGAATCGTTTTCATAAGTAAATGGCTATAAAGCCCAGTTGGTACATAAAAGGTATCGCGCCTACAGAACAGCCGTAGCTAATAGTTTCTTGTAGCTATTAAAAAACACTGGTGAAGTTTTCAATAGATCCATCGTCATCGGAACTATGTCTAATATGCGTCTCACTACAAAACAATTTTTTCGGCACTTCGAGTGCAATTCTTAACGATATCTTTATCGTCCTAATCCATATTTAGCTGGGATAAGTTTTTCTCTTGATCATCTTAAGAGGACTCACACTTACAAAAAGAATCGCAAGAGAACAACATTAAGGTTGTCATTCTTATTTCCTTACTAAATAGCTCATTTTTTAGTATTTTTAGGTATCGATGATGAAACACGGGTACCACATATTTTTGGAAAATTATTATCTATGTCTTCTTCGTATCATGTGAGATATACGATGAAAACTTCCCAATTTTTTATGTTACGGAAAGTAAAGACATTCTTAAAAACATTTTTGGATAGACAAAGTAAATGTGAACATGCGAAATTCGAAACAATTCTTTGCAATTAATAATAAAAAAAAAAAACACTGCGGCCTTTTTTATAAAATGTAAATTATCGCTTGAATTATTGGGAAAGAAAAGACTGCGCAAGAATTAAATGAAGCAATTACCATACATAATAAAATTTGAATCTGGATAACCGCAAAATTGATGCCTTAACATTTGTCAATTACAATTTTATATTGAATTTTTATGTAAGAATTCAGATATGAAGAAAAAAAATGCATGTCCGTCCCACTAATTTATATTTATATATTGATATACATATATACAAAAAAAATATATGTCATTTGTAATTAAGTTAAAAATAAATCGACCGACCATAAGATCATAAATTATCGTATTTTTATGGTTTATAAAACATCTACAGTGAAACCTCCCAAACTTGGAAACACTAAAAGTCAGCACCTATAAAAAGTGGACAATCCTCTCGAGAGTTTTGTTTTCTATTATCAGATTAAATTAACCTTTCAAAAGTTGTCACCTGTGTCAAAATGTGGACAAAATTGAGATCACTTCTGAGAGGTTTCACTGTACACAGTATCACCATCCTTTTATTGTACATTATACATATGTAAATCATAATGCAGTTAAGTAAAAGTTTTCTGAGTGAACACGAAATTGTTTATTAACCTAACTATATTCATTTTCGTTTTTTAACAGTGCATTGTTGTGATAGTTTGTATTTGTGAAACTGTATGCATATAATACATCGGTGTTCGATTTTTCTGTTATTGTAAGTTTTTTCTAAGTTTTTTCTCACTAATGCGGTCTTCCTTACGAAGAGAAAACAAGCACTTGAACAATGTAATATGAGATTTTTTCCTATCCCCACTGATTTCTTGTCAAGGATAATATTTACATACTCTTTGTTTTATGTTTTTTTACTATCAATAAAGTCGTATTTTATACAAAACAAAAAAAAATAAGAATACAAACAGAATAGTAATTTTTATTTATAAGGTGGGTGCTAGTAAATACAGGAAGCAGAATAGAAATTGCTTGTGCCTGAAAAGTTAATTATGACATATGCGACTTTTTGATGGTTATGTGAATTACGTTAAGGTTGAAAATAGGATTCAGATTTCCCTGTCTTATGCAGGCTGACATACAACTAAGTCAATGTTGGAGTTGTTGTTAATTTGTTTCCAAGCTGGGCCAGGTCCCGAATCTTCTTACCACCGATATATTTAATTTTCCAGTCTTTTTTATCTGGGTGACTCCATAGTATTTTCGTGGCCCTTCCGACGACATAATGGTCCACATCGCATGTGTCTCCCGTACCCATTCACACATACGAATTCTACCGTATTCCGTGTATTCGTTGATCATGCTTTTTCATTGCAATACGGAACCGTAATGTCTGCTATTTTCTACGACACATTCCGTTGTGGCACGCACTTCTGCCCGAATGACTTTGCTGTGGTCTCGTAATAGGACAAATCTAAGTTGAAAATAATATGTTTATAATTATGGAACAAATCTACCACAAATTGTTAAAAAAAATATATATATATAAAATAATATGGGGGGTAGGATAGTGCATTTTAAAGAAAAATTGTACAGTTAAAAATTTGAAAAACCTACTTTTCGAGATATCGACCCCTGAAATCTATAATTTCATCTATGATGTGAGCATTAAGTTCGAGCGTAGATAAATATGTAAATAGCACTTTTAAAATGAATTATTAAAGAAAAGTAACCGTGTAAAAATGACAGTTTTACCGCGATAATTTTTTCGAAAGAGCATAGATTTCGTGATATAGAGCCCTATATTTATGTCAATGACCACATTGGGGTGAAACCTCTTAGAGAAGCTTTAAAACACACTCAAAAACTTTTTGTTGTTCGGTCAAAACTGGGGTTGAACCCACTACCTTATGTATGCAAGATGGATTTGCGTATTTAGTATAAATGGTGTATAGTAAGGAGAAACAAGTAGGGGAAGTCTAAAGTCGGGCGGGGCCTACTATATTATACCCTTCACCACTATGTATACTAAATTTTTTGATGCCATCTTAACACATTCAAATTTGTTGGGAGCTATGTATGCAAGGCGGGCATGCTAAACATTGCACCACAGCGGCTGCCTATTTTTTTACTAAATTTAAAAAATTGTTTGTGTTTTTAGTTAAATGGTGTAAACCAAAATTTTTGATACCATCTTGACATCTTAACCCTGTACCACATTAGTGTTGAAGGTTATTAATGTGGAGTCAACGTTTTGCTGAAAACCCGTTTTCGAGATATCGACCTCCGATTTTGTTTGCTACTATGACTACATTGTTATATAAATTAAAGAAAATTTTGACTATTAGAAAAGTATAATAAAAAATAGTATGAATAAATTCGGTATTTTTTGGGCTTAGTTTTCGAGATATTTTAATTAATTTTTTTATCGACTAAACTCGAACTTAGATTTGTACCTATCGTTGTGAAAACAAGTTAATTTTATTAAAAAAAAAGTTAATTTTATTAAAAAAAAAATTAAAGTTTGATCCTTTTTTGCTGTAGTTTATCTTAAGCTATCAATGCATTGACCAAGAGAGCTTACATTGATTAGGTAATATGTCCAAACAGCGCTTTGCTTACTTCAAATTTCCCTAAGATTATTTTGCAGCTTGGTGATTGCATTAAAAGAAATCGGTAAAAATACCGAAAGGTATTGTTATGGATCTAAATTGTTCAATATTACTTAAAAAAACTTATTCGGAAATCAGATTTAGCAAAGGAATTCCATATGACTTTGATAACTTCAATATTTATTACTTAAAATATTAAGATGAAACATATTTAAACAATGCAATGCTTTCAGTTACTACTATGGAATATACGGGTTAGTATTATTTTTGTACATTTGACTAGCAGCATTGCTGTTAAAACTTTAGATTGAACTGCCCCTTTTATGAGACCAAAACGTGTTCCCAGCCTTACTTGTTGTTGGTAAGGGCTCGTCGTCGAAACCATCGCTGTAATCACTGTGAAGTAAAGGTCAGCTTTTTGTGTGTTCCGATTTGGTATTATAATCGCCAGTGGTGTACTCGGCTTCGATTTCACGCAATTCTATTTTCTGCTCTTGCATGGCTTTCTGAATTATGGGTTAGAATACAAGATAAGTTATTGAGATATGTAGAGAATAATTGTATAATATGTACCTTCACACATTCCTGGTAGACTTTGAAAATACTAGCACACATTCCGTCATCATGGTCACCTTTTAAGAATCGTTCGGAAAACCAAAGGTTAAAGCAGGCGTCGTATTTCCGCTTGAGTTCGTTGCAATCGTCCCCCAAACTATTCATATTTTTTAGAGACGGTCTTTATTTCAGTTAAATTTTTATTCTGTATAGAATTTGTTTGTATGTATTTATTTATTCGTAATTCTTTCTGTCAAATTCTCTTACTCACATTGGTTGATTGAAATCAGCTTGACGGAACGTGTTCTAATTAGTTGCCATTTGGAATATAACTCCACAGTTGCGTATAAAACATGACGCCGTTCAATATGTGTCAGTCAGAGGGGGTGATTTGTCAGTTTCTTTTCATCTGTCAAAACGATACACATAACCAAATATCTCACATAACTCGAGCTCGCACGAGGGATTTTGTCAGAAATTTCATTTGATTACATAGCAATAATTGTAAATTAAACTAGAAATATGAATAGCTTGACTAAAGCTGCAGTTCGTTTTGTGGGTAGTATCTCATTAAGAAATGGCTTCGGCGGCAAGCGTGACTTTACCTTGTGGCACATGTCAAAAAAATTAAACTCTGGAAGTGCCACAGGCGGAATATTGCAGTCTCATAAACCTAGTTTAGGATGCAGTTGTGGTTGCGGAATGAAACATCAAATCCATACCAAAGGTTTGTGGATAATATTAACTTTGATATTAGCAGCCAGTGGCTTACATAACTCAAAAGAGACTACGAACCTTCGAGATTTGCCGGCATCTAATTGTATTTATATGTAGGTGAGCGAGAACTAGTGGAATTTCTAACGGAGGAAATATTGGCGGAACGCAAGGCCCAAAAGATTAAAACAATTCCAACAACGTTGGAGGGATTCGCCGTAAAGTTAGATGGTGCTGAAGTGGAGTTAACCAAACAAGGAGAGAAAGAAAAGTAATTTTGTAAAAGCTCATTAAGAGAAATTCTAAAGTGTGTTTTCCTATTCACTTTCCAGAATTGTAATAAATTTTAACGTCAATCACACGGTTGATACAGATGAAGAGCCTGAGATTAATCCCACCGCTGACAAGCCGGATATGGGAGAAATGAGAAGCAAACCACAATTTGAAGTGGATATTGTTAAAGGAAACACTACTCTTTCATTTACATGTTCTTTTTTGGAGGGTTCGGCTCAAGAGGGCGAATATAGTGCGTTTAAGACGAACTTTTAAAACTTTCATAGTAGTAATTGTTCTTCATTTTTAGATGATGTCTTTGGTATTGATGAAATGACTATATACCAAGGAGAATGGAATGAAAAAGTGTACGCCGTTGCTGGCGATGTATTAGACGGCGTAAGTTATTTCAACCTTATTTTCGAGTCCTTTATAATTTGTATATTTTGCTTTTAGTATTTATATGACTTGCTCATGAACCTTCTGGAAGAGAAGGGTGTTAGCAACGAGTTTGTGGAAAAGATGTCTGACTTGGCAACGGCCTACGAGCATTCTTCATATATTGGGCTCCTCGAGAGTCTCTCGAAATTCACCACCGGGAAATAAATAACTTCGCCATCACCCACATTGGAGTATGTGAATATATACATTTCGTTTTTATTCAATGCCCATGTGTTTAATTCGTTCACATTCTTTTTTTCACAAAGTTGTAATCCGTAATCCAACATCCACTTTAAACGTTTATCTGCTATAAATTTAAAGACCAAGTTGTTTTCATCTGAAGACAACTATAATATGTCTCCTCAGTCTTATCCTAAATGTGAAGGGTCATATTGTTGGTAATAACCGCAAGCGTTGCTTGATTCATTGAACAGGTTGACTTGTTAAAAAGTTTTTGTTTTTAATTTTAACAAGTTAACATTCTCGTATTTTATACATATATAATATATATAATAAGAATTTATGTAATGACATACCTTTAATTGATTTGTTTAATAAACAAACCTTATAAGCTGAATAATTTAGTTGAACTTTTTAATATAATATTTGATTTTTTATTTCCTACCAAGTCCCGAAGTTGGGCAATTATGCAAACTTAAAAAGTAAATCTTTTTAAACTTTGGCCGCCTTTAATAACAATGAGTGGACAATTATACTGCTGTATAAATAATACAGTTCCTTTTTACCTACTGGGTTTATATAAAAACAATAATTTTTGGACAGCCTTTATTTTGTAACTAGCATATAACGCATTGGCGTTATATGCTCGTTACAACCACCTCATTTCAGTGAGCCATGACAATTATATGTCCTTGTGTGGTCCTGAAACGAACTAGTTAGGTTTAGGTATAGTGGCAACCCGGTATTTCAGACTCATTTAGACAACACAGTTAATCGTGGTACCACAAGTGGTGAACTATTCCGTATTAATAATTGCTTCCCATTTTATTTTCTATCTCAATGACAAGTGACTTCCTTTTTTATCCAAGTCCGAACGATGTTTCGTTAGATAAATGATTTATTTCTCTCCGGGAAAACTGTGTCAGTTCCAAAAATTAATTTTCTGGCATCACGTTTTGAATTTTTCGTAAAGAGTTAGTTCCAAACATTATTTTCAGACAGTCGCTTTTGTGTTATTCGTAGAGCAAAGCTTCTCAAAATTAAATTTCGTATTATCGCGGTTTTGATCACAAATGAACTTTTGAGTATTTAATTTATTTATAAATTGTCTGGTGCATCATAAATGTTATAATTTGTATAAAAAGGAAAACAAAAACACTTATTGAAACATTTTGCGAGAATTTTTAAGAAAATAGCAAAATAATAACAATAAATTGTCGGGGAACAAATTTATTTTAGCACAAGTTGTTAAAAATAAACCAATTTTTTTTGAGTATAGGAGAAGGGATTTTATTTAATTTCATTTCATTTATTTCATTAGTAATCGAAAAGCCCTACAGGCCTAAAATAATTACAAAGTTAAATTCAGAGTAAGAGAGGAAATTATGACCAATTACAATAATAATATGATTTAATTTACTGTTAAAAACTATAATCTTAAAGCTAACTTATATCATATTGCACCAACCTATCAAATTTTATTTGACTTTTTATAATAATAAATAAGAAAATTTGTAGCAAAAATTGAGTTTATTTCATTCACAGTGAGTGAAAAATTACGGCTGTTATATGGTACTATGGAGTTCCAAATTCTTGAAGAACTCACTATAAATGAGTGCTGCATATAGTGTGTATTAATTCTTGGACACATTATAGTCGATGTTCTTACAGAGTGAGAAAACTGAAAGAGATCAACTAAGTAGGAAAGCTTAGAATACTTTATAGTTTTAAAAAATAATGTGAGTATCTTAAGTTTAATAAAGTCTTGAAAAGAAAACCCCAAAAAGTCCTTAACAGCATATGAAACGTGATCATGGTTCCTTAAACCGCAAGCAAAACGAATGATTCTGTTAAAAACTTTTTCAAGTTTTTCCACATTTCCTGCAATAGTTGAGGTATAAACCACCAAACCATATAGTAAAATATGCATCAATATTGTTCTACACCCAAAGAAATTTGTTAGTAGGGACAGCAGAAAAGTCTGCTAAAACAGCAGAAAGTCTGCTGAAAAAGGGACAGCAGTCACTGTTTGCTGAAATAGCAAACATTTCCTGCTATTTTTGAAGCTCGATTAACCTAAAACATGTTTTATTTTGGCTAAAACAAATAAAAATGTCAACTTAGGAGCTATCCTAACATAATTAAAACAATATTTTATGAATATCTATGTTATTTGACCAAAAATCTGAATATTTATCGAATTGAGGCATAACAGCAAACAAAATGTTTGCTGATCGTATTTAGGAGCTTGTAAGTATATTACAGTGCAAAAATATACCAAAAACTACTTTTGGTTCTTAAATATGCTTTGGGGAAAAATTTATAACCTACAAATTTTATAAATTGTTGTTCATTTGGCCCTGAAGTACAAAAATATAACAGCAGACATCGACTGCTGTTTTTAGCAGACTTTTTTCTATGAGTTTAGTAATAAGCTTCCTAACTTTTAATGGAAAAAAGTACCCTAGAACTAATCTTACTAATGTGAAAACTAAAAGATAAATGCTCATCCAGAATTATTCCTAGAGATCTATTATGACATACGTACTGTATTGTAGACCCGTCGAAAACAATGGGGAGAGAATCAGGCAAAATGTCTCCAAACAGCATAACCACTGTTTTCAAGGGGTTAACTACAATTTCGTTAAGACATGTCCATTGATGTAAGCATTCCAAATCATTATTAACACGACCGACAAATTCAGAGATAGATTGGTCGTCTTCTACACAAGCAAGTAACTGGATGTTATCCGCATAAATTCGGGGTTGGCTAAATGATATGTGTTGAAGAATGTCATTTATATAAATGGTGAATAGCAGAGGGGCCAATGTAGACCCCTGAGGAACTCCTCTGTGTAAATCAATGTACTCTGATACATTATTCCTCACTTGCACATATTGTTGCCTACCATTTAAAAGAGATCGAATTAATTTACATGAAGTATATGAAAAGCAAAACTGGCTAGAAAGTTTATGGACAAGTACTGAATGATTCACTGAATTAGAGGTGTGCGCGTGACACGAAATTCTCGTGTGTCGTGAACAAAATCCAAAGCAAGTCTCGTGAATGTGCGTGAATGGGACTAAAATAAATATGTCGTGCGTGAGCGTGCGTGAGAAATAAAATCGGTTCGTGAATGTGCGTGAATAAAATTTCTGCGTAGTCACGCTCACGAAAAAATCAAGATTTAATTCATACTCGTATGTTAAATGAAATTAATTTAGCTCTCGAGCTATATTCTATTTTTGAAATTTGTTACCTTTGCTGATTTCCGTTTGGAAAATGTCGTGAGGCTCGTGAATTTGTCGTGAATCACGAGAATTGTCGTGAATCGTGCGTGAACGTGAGTCCTTAAAAGTAGTTCGTGCGTGAGCGTGCGTGAGTACTGGTTTTCATTTCGTGAATGTGCGTGAGTGGGATTGGCTACAACATGTATCGTGTGTGAGCGTGCGTGAATAAACATTTTGCTTCGTGAATGTGAGTGAAATTTCAGTCCCGCGCACACCTCTACACTGAATCAAATGCCTTTCTTAAATCAAGGAATATTCTGACAGCAATTTTTCATGGAATTTAAAATTTCGTTTTTTTTTGTTGCATATTTGGTAAAAATAGTACATTTTAAGCAGAAAATATGAAGTAAAAATTTTGTCGGGTGAGCGTAGTTTTCGAGATACCGTCCCTTAAAAATTGGGTATAGGTGGCCGGCCTTCGGCCGGGGTTTGAGACTTTCTCCTATGGACAGGGTCCAAAGTGGGATAACGCGAACCCAGGACATCTCCGGGTCCATGTTATTCGAAATATTTTACTTTTAGGATGATTATGTGCGATAGATACTATATCCAATATACGTGATAATGAAAACTTTAGGGGCCCGTAACTCCGAAAATAGGTCTTTCCGCCAAAAAGTGGTATATACTTTTTGTGCTTAGAATCGAAAAGTCTACACGCTGGCCAAAAATTGGACCAATCGGACCACTTGTACTAAAGTAGATTTAAGCCTTTTTGAATTTATGAGATAGACTATTTATGCGTCATTTATTAGATAATTAATAAAAATATTATTCGGGTTCAAACACTTCTAACGTGTTTCTTTTTTCCATTACTTGCTTATGAATCAGATGTATTTCGATGGTGTTTTTGTTATTACTACCAGTACTACTTTATCATGCCCTTAACACCCAATTTTTTTATTTGGTTTGGCATGTTTCAGTGTTACAGTGTTTTTTTTCCAAAACTTGGCCACACTGAGGGAAAGCTATTTTTAGAATGTGATATTTTTAAATATCAACCCTACCTATGGCAAATAATTCAGAGATGATTTGTAATGTGCAGTAGAATGTTTAGTTGGGTTGGTGGTATAATTGATTGTAGATTATAAGTGATTTTGTGGGGGGTGGCAGGTTCGAGTACCGCTCATGGCAAAAAAAAATTCTCTAGTAGCAGATTTAGAACAATTGTTATTTACTTTAATATGCATCCGCCCGCAACTGAACTTCGTTAAAAATGTGTTTCAGTTCTTAATGTGTCCTTCTTCGTTTGGCAGGAGCTTCCTCGTATCATACTGATTGGGAGCTCTAATCAAAGAAGGTAGATAGAATAGTTCGCTCGTAGCCGTACCTGCGATAGCCCTCACAAATGACTATCTATCAGGTCCCGTAGAAATATATGAGTGCATACATTTTTTGCAAGAACTCTCATTGTAAAAAATCAGTATCATCATCTAAAAGTAAATTTGTTTCGTCAATGAGCTTCCCACAATGTATAAATCGTTTTATGAAAGTAGCAAATCCCGCGTATTGTTTATTTTCGAAAACCACACGAAGATCGTCATTTACTTTTTTTTTTAATTTTATATACCTCTATGAAAATGTGGCTAGGAGATCCCAAAATCTTACGTGTCAAAGCCTTCGGCAGTCGCATATAGCTACAGATGTCTTATTTTATTCCAAGTGCAATAACAGCCACGGCTAAACCAAACTCGAAGATCTTCTAAAGCCTTCTATATTTTTTAAAAACTTTTCGAATAAGAGGTGGTATTTTTGTATTCAAAGAAAATTACATTTGTTGAGATAAAAGATCAGATGTTTGATAATAAAGCATAAAGTATGCAGTTAATAATGAAAAGCATTATCATCCAAATCCTTTTCATATAATTTTGCATAACTAAATCGCAGTGGGCAGCCTGTGTTGAGAGCATTCTTTCACATGGTCCGACTGAAATAAGGTGCTAAAATCGCAATACCTTCGTGGCTAATTATGATTGGTACACCCAAAGAAATTTGTTAGTAGGGACAGCAGAAAAATCTGCTAAAACAGCAGAAAGTCTGCTGAAAAGGGACAGCAGTCACTGTTTGCTGAAATAGCAAACATTTCCTGCCTATCAATGAAAGAGAATAATTAGTTTTTCAAAAATATTTTTATTTTTCAATATAATCTCCTGAAAGTTCAATATACTTAGTCCAACGCTTTTCTAGCAATTCTATACCTTGATTAAAATAGTTTTCCTCAAGGTCTTCAAAATAGTGGTTTACAACTGTAATTGCATCTTCATTTGAGGTAAAACGCTTGCCAGCAAGGAATTTTTTTACATTTGGGAACAAGTAAAAGTCACTGGGAGCTAAATCAGGAGAATAAGGTGGGTTGTCAAGCAACTCGTACTTTAATTCGTTGATTTTAGCCATTGTTAAAACACTCTTGTGCGCTGCTGCGTTGTCTTGATGAAAAATTATTTTTTGTGTTGTAAGCCAGGACGTTTTTCTCGAATTTGTACATTTAATTGATCCAAAAGGTTGCAATAGTACTCTGAATTTATTGTTTTACCCTTTTGCAGATAAAATACCTTTGAAGTCCCAAAAAACCGTTGCCATAACCTTACCAGCCGATTGAATTGTTTTTGCCTTCTTTGGGGCGCTTCCTCCAGCTTCAGGCCATTGTTTTGATTGTGGTGGATCCATGTTTCATCAACAGTTATGAAACGACGCTTAAAATCCATTGTATTTCGCTTAAAACGATCCAAACAAGCTTGAGAAATGTTCATTCTTATGCGTTTTTGATCGACTTTTAACAAATGCGGCATCCATTTGCAGAAAGCTTTTTCATCTGTAGTTCTTCATGCAAAATTAAATGGACTCGATCATTTGAGAGATGCCCATGATATTAGGAATTTCACGCACTTTTATTCGTCGATCATTTAATACCATATCATGCACTTTGGCTACAATTTTTGTTATTGTTGCTGTCTTTGGACGTCCACTACGTGGTTCATCTTCAATGCTTGTACGACCACGTTTAAATTCAGCAACCCAATTTTTTACTGTTGCAAATGAAGGAGCACTTTCACCTAACACATTCACCATACCATTATGAATTTCTTGTCCGATAAACCTTTTTTATGTAAATATTTAATGACAGCACGCATTTCTAATTTTTCCATTGTAAAAAATGGCGGATGTGTCTTTTTTGAACACCTGTTTCTATATGAAGGAGTTGTCAGATCGAAACAAAATTTAACATGTGTTCACAGAGATGGAAGTTTCCAAAACACTTAACTTTTTCTGTTTATACCGTGCTTTTTGTGCTAGGCTAAGAAGTTTCCGAACTGCCCTCGTAATTAAAACAATATTTTATGAATATTTATGGTATTTGACCAAAAATCTGAATATTTATTGAAATGAGGCAAAACAGCAAACAAAATGTTTGCTGATCCTATTTAGGAGCTTGTAAGTATATTACAGTGCAAAATTAACATATACCAAAAACTACTTTTGGTTCTTAAATATGCTTTGAGGAAAAATTTATAACCTAAATATTTTATAATTTGTTGTTCATTAGGTCCTGAAGTACAAAAATATAACAGGAGACATCGACTGCTGTTTTTAGCAGACCCCTTAATAATAAAAACATTATAAAAATATTTTCAATTCTGTGCAGTGTTTCCATTAAAATAAATAAAAATATCAAAACTTCTGCCATGTATTTTACTCTCATAACATTTGTATTTAGTGCTATTGTAAATAATACTAGACATACATTGTTGGTCAAGTTGGCCTTTGGTCTGAACGACCCATTAGTTTTAAAAATAAATGAAGAATTGCAAATTTCTTCAAATATTTTTTAATAATTTCTAGATTTGGAAAAAAGGAAGTCACTGGTTATGATGCTTGCCTTGCAAACACGGGCATGGTTTAAATTCCGGTTTCGAACAAACACCAAACAGTGGATTATCTCCTCAGTAATGCTGGTTACATTTCTGAGTGTTTGAAAGCTTCTCTAAAAAAAAGTGTCTTGTAAATTTAAGGACCATTGTAACTTTCACATAGTTCAACAAATTTACTGTAATATAGTTCATTTTTCGTAACCACAACGAAAATTAACTTAGCTAAAGGAAAACTTATAAAAATTCAGTAAATGTTTTTTAGTTCACTAACTAAGAAATGGGAACGATTTTTCCTTAAATAAATTTCCAACACAGTAGTTAATGCATCGTTGATTCTATTATAAAAATACATGGACAATATAAAAATCTTACTACGAAATGTGGACAATTTACTAAGAAAAAAATTTGTATGGAAAAAAATTTTTGTAGTAAAAATTAACTTAACGACATTACCGATTCGTATGATGGCTTCCTACAGATTATTTCCCTTTTTATTATAAGTTGGAGTGTTTTTCCTCACAATGAACATTTTAGATAAAGTAGAATAAAAAGTAGTTAATATAATCCTTGACGGGTGTATATAATTTTTTATAGATTCCTCATAGATTTGGTATATATTTTACCTTAACTTATAGATAGAATTCCAACTAATCAATAAACGTGCTACTGGAAAATGTGAGTGCATCATGTGAGGGAGTTTTTAGAGACATTTTGTGTATATCTCGTATGATTGTTTGTGTTTGTTATTGCGTCATTTATGCTGTTGTTGGTTGTTTTGATTCTAGATACAATGGAATGTTCCTTGTGTGTTGTTTGTATCTTTTGTGGTTAGAGTTGTTTTCTTGCAATAGCGAGATCAGAAAGGGATCGTGTGTGTGTGTGTGGAGTTGTTTTTCTTTACGGTATGTATCCTTTATGACTATTTGTGTCTTTGAGTTTTATTGCTGCATTCAGTTCTGTTGATGCATTTATGAAGTGCACACGTGGATTTAATTTTGCAAAATTGTACGTGCGGTATTGGTGTTTATTAATGAAAATATATTTTAGAAACTGAGAAGTGAATGATGTGATGTTAGAGTAATCAAAAACGCTTTTTATTGATAAAAAAAAAAAACAAATAACAGATTAAGGAACTGTATATTTCTGTTAATAGTTTAAAATTAGTGCGGATTTTTAATTGATTTACATAAAAAATATACAACATGAGTGGTAAAGGATGATTTATATTTATTCTACATCTGGATCACAGGTTGGAGATGTAACAATTGTTTTTGAATCTATATTTTTTATGTTACAGCAATTCCTACAGGTGAGTACTAAGTTCGAGTTTAACCGCTAAAATTAAAAAAAAAATCACTAAGAAAAGTATAAAACTATACGTCTTCGATACAAATTTACATAAAACTTGATGGAGAATAGCCCAAACCAAGTTTTTTATAAAGATTATTTTTTTATAATGGATTATTAAAGAAAACTTATCATGAAAATTTCCATTTTAGCCGCTAAACTCGAAATTAATATCCACCTTAAATATTAAATGCTACACTGAAAAGTGGAAATTATGTCTAATTTTATAATATTTTTTATTTCAAATATATTCTGAGAATAATTTCAATAACGCCCCATTAGTCCATGGATGTGATTCTAATAATGTACCTACTGGATGGATTTTTCAATGTGGTAAGTTTTTCTATAAACGGTATTTTGTCCGTTTTTAATAAAACCAAAATTTCAATTTATTAAAAATAATTATTTTTATTTGCAGGTAGACAGGCCTTGTAATGGTAATTTTTTGGAGTATTCTTACTGTTTAATGCTAACTAAGCAGACATCTTTATTGGCTCTAGAAAATACTCTTGAAAGCCGTAGGTTAAAAATATGAACAATAGAATTCGATAATATTTTTCTTATATTTTGTATAACTTTGCAATTTCAGATGCTTATAAGACAAATCCGCGCAACAAAAGTTAGCCAAAATCGATTAAATTGGACAACAATTCAATGACTATAGCAACTTATGCCGCATATATCTTTCATATGGATAGAAAACATGGAAATTTAAATTAATTAGTTAGTCCTAATAACATTGAATATTACTCTTTTGAATAAGCAATTACTAACTACCGACAAGTAACTGCATCCAACGTACGAATAAAAATATTTCCTTTATTGTATATCATAAGCCATAGTTTTGTGTAATATAATAATAATTTTTTGAAATAAAATACTGGTGGTTATAGAAAATTGACTTGTTTTGTACGAAAAATTTCTTAGTTGTATACAGGCTTGTTGTACCTTTGATTCCTCAATTTCTCTACTTTTTTGAAAATTATACCGACAAACAGTTTATTTCAAACCAATTTCTTAATACAAGTTTCCCAAAAAATTGTTCATTTTTCCGGATAGCAGGAATATTTTGAATTAGTTTAATTATATTCTTCCCACAGCATAGTAATAATGAACTAAAATACGATGCAATACATGAACTAATTTATAAGAAAATCATGAACTTATCTAGATGAAAAAAATCTTTGGCGCCGAATCATGGTCATTCTTACTATGGGTTAGTTCATTTTTCTTAAAAAATAGTAAACTTTTTTTTCGGTGTATCATCGCAATGGGAAACTATGTTCCGGTTTCGAACAAACACCAAACAGTGGATTATTTCCTCAGTAATACTGGTTACATTTTTGAGTGTTTGAAAGCTTCTCTAAGAAGTATCATCGCAATGGAAAACTATGTTCGGATTCGGCTGTAAACATGGAATTGGGCAGCATACTATGCGTCTAAAGGGCACCTTATACGGTCGGATAAACCCTGCGACACAACACGTTGCGGCGACAAATCCGATTGTATAAGGCCGTGTTCGGCTGTCGCGGGGACGTGTTGGCATAAAATCAAAACAACTTTGATTTTTTCTGGTTGGGTGGTACAAACCATTGAGTGTAAGGGGATGTTCGACAAACATTATCAAAGACAAATTTATTTTTACATTAAAAACAGGCATTTCTGCAATGAAATTAATGATGGATCGCCAATTCTGGTTGAAAATTAAAGAAATATATAAATCTAAACCAGTATTGTGGCAAAAACGTGGACAAAATTCCACCAAAAATTCAACCAGGCGACAAATATTTTAAATTCATCAAGTAATTTGTAATATATTAAATGTCGATTACTTCAGGAATCATTGTTTTGACACATATACCAGGATTTTTTTTATTATTTTCTTCCATTTTTTCAGTAAAAAATGGTTTCACCCATAAATCTTCGTACAACTTCATTGTTTGTTTATGCTTCTTCTTATTTTTTCATGTTGTCATCACATTTGTTCGTGCAGTGTAAGGGTAAAACTTGAACGAACACACAACAAATAGACGAACCTCTGTCGGAGTGTTTATCCGACCGTCTAAGGTCCGCTTAAGTAAGCCTGACTGTCAGCGTTGCCACAATGAATTTTTATTTTTGTCCAACATTTTTCTAAGATTGGACCAAAATTCGTACCAGCGGACCATTTTTTAAATCAAATTAATATCATTTAAAAGTTAAAATGTTTCCAAAATTCTACGTCGATAGAAAATTTGTCAAATTTTTAATTCTATTCAAAATTTTTATTTCTATAGAAAATTTTGTCAAAAATTGTCACAGTTTTATTACTATAGAAAATTTTGTC
The DNA here is from genome assembly GCF_050003625.1 of Haematobia irritans. NCBI lineage: Eukaryota > Metazoa > Arthropoda > Insecta > Diptera > Muscidae > Haematobia > Haematobia irritans. The sequence continues at coordinate 256,399 of NC_134401.1, read as the reverse complement.
AAAATTTTATTTCTATAGAAAATATTGTCAAAGTTTCTATAGAAAAAAATTTTATTACAGTTTTATTTCTATAGAAAATGTTGTGAAAATTTTATTTCTATAGAAAATTTCTCAAACTTCCAAAATTTTATTTCTATAGAAAATTTCTCAAACTTCCAAAATTTTATTTCTATATAAAATTTTTACAAAATGTTCACACAATTTTGTATCTATACAAAATTCTTTTAATGTTTATTTCTGTACAAAATATTGTTAAAATATTATTTCTATAGAAAATATTGTTAAAATTTTATTTCTATAGAAAATGTTGTCAACATTTTATTTCTATAGAAAATTTTTTCAACATTTTATTTCTATAGAAAAATTTTATTTTTTATTTTGCACCAAAATGGCAACCCTGCTGACTATACCTACCCTAAATTAAGCCCGAATGTAACATAACTGCCAAAGTTTATTGCTATTTCAGTAGCGATGTTTGCCAAAAAAAAAAAAAAAAATAATAGCAAGCACGTTTCTAATTCAACAGTATTTGTTTGCTATCTCAGCAGTTAAAAATGTTTCCTGAAACAACTACATGCTACTGATTTCCAGCTTGCTTTTCAGCAAACAAAAACTTCTGGTTTAGCAAACTTTTTTGCTGTTATGTATAACAAAATTTTTTGGATGAAAGTAATCATCAAGCTAACGAACGATTCGTCAAAAATTCCATATTGATATCTCGAAAACCAGAGTTTGTGGAATCCTAATTGTTGCTGTGTCCGATAGTAAATTATAAATAATGAGTTCATGAGAAATTTCAGGATTTTCTAGCAAATGTATCTAAAGTTGTTTTAGTTTCAATCTAGACGAACGATTCGTCTCGAGTCGATTTTGTGTTTCATGAACAGGCAGTAAGTACACGTGAATGGGAAAACAAACGCACCTATTAATGCGGATTGAAATATGTTGTGACAGTTTTAAAATTACCCACGATATCACAAAAACGTCACAAATGCTATTTAAATGTTTAATATTTCTTTTTAAATTTAAAATGAGAAAATGTTGGTATGTTTAATAAAATTATACGTATCAATGTTAGACATAGGTTCGAAATACTTCAATAGAGACGAATCCAATAGATGTTAAGTTTTACAAAAGAACACACTTGTATGTACATTGCAACGTTAACAGATATTTACTGGGTAAAAACAATATAAAAACTAAATGGCTGTTTTAATGCAGCAAAATGCTTCGTACTGTCAAATTTGTGGCAATTAGTCGTTAATTGTCATATGACGTGCGAAAAAAAAAAAAATATATATATATATGTATATAAAGAGGGCACCATTCCATAGGTTAATGCATTTGGGCAGATATAATTGCATTGAGTGGTGCTATATACCGCACCATTGCTCAAGCGTGACCACAGTTGACATTGCAAGACAATGATAGGAATATGTTATTGATGTTATGCCGTAATTCCACAATTCCAAGATTTCTTTTAATTAAAATGTATTTATATTAATGAAATTTGTCCTTAACATTGAGTAAATTTTTCTATAAGTGACGTGCAAATATCTTGAGGATATCTATTCTAGACGTCTCAATGAGATTGACTTTTCAAGGCAATGACAGGAAAATGTTATAGATGTTATGCCGTAATTGCACAATTCTAAGTTTTCTTTTCATCAAAATTTCTTTGAATCAAATTTTTCCATAATATTGTGTATATTTTTCTATCAGTGACGTGAACATATCTTTGGGCGATATTTTTAGACATTCCGATGAGATTTAGTTTTACCCATCTAACAATCACACACCTGTTTATCATAGTTTTATGGTATTAAGTACATCGTTTAATTTTTATTTATCAATCAATGATGAGGTGAAGGGATGAATCCATTCCTACGGATATCGTTTAAAATTACAAAACAAGATGACCAGATTTTCCATATAAATTTAAATCAATGTGACAACAACTCGTTTAACCATATTTTCTTTTCCGAGTTTAGAAAAATAACGAACATCAAATAGATTTATGTTTGATTTGCTCTGTCATTCCCTGTTGAATACAAAATACAATACAATACAATACAAAACAAACATAACATACGTACACCCAAAGAAATTTGTTAGTAGGGACAGCAGAAAAGTCTGCTAAAACAGCAGAAAGTCTGCTGAAAAAGGGACAGCAGTCACTGTTTGCTGAAATAGCAAACATTTCTGCTATTTTTTAAGCTCGATTGCAGTAAAACATGTTTTATTTTGGCTGAAACAAATAAAAATGTCAACTGACATATATTGTTTTAACATAATTAAAACAATATCTATAGTATTTGACCAAAAACCTGAATATTTATCGAATTGAGGCATAACAGCAAACAAAATGTTTGCTGATCGTATTTAGGAGCTTGTAAGTATATTACAGTACAAAAATATACCAAAAACTACTTTTGGTTCTTAAATATGCTTTGAGGAAAAATTTATAACCTGAAAATTTTCTAATTTGTTGTTCATTAGGTCCTGAAGTACAAAAATATAACAGCAGACATCGATTGCTGGTTTTAGCAGACTTTTTTCTATGAGTGTAAACTAAATGAAACACACACACACGTAAAAGTCTAATGCAACTGTCGCACAATTACAAACAAAACATATTTTTTTAACGGAAAAATATTTTTTAAAGGGATTTGAAAACTCTGGAATGTGTAACAATACATTCTGCACTATATATTTGTTCTACAAAATATGTCAACAACGAATTGATGCTTGTTTTACAGCGAGATAAATAAAATATAGTATTGAACTGAAACGACGATAATGCTGCATAAATGTTCCGACTAAGCTTGCGCTATGTATTTTAAATGCTACATTAAGTGTGGTATTTTAATGAAGGTGTGTTTCATCTGGTAAAGAAAACAATGACAAAATATTACAGAATTATTGCAAATTCATAGTTAGGTATATATATGAAAACAAGTTCTCTGCTCGATTCGGATGGAATTATTATAAGCCCATTCTTTCGAGGTATGACATAGTGGGTTACGTTATCTCAATCCCTATACATATGTCATTTGGCCAGTGTTCCCGTATCACTTGTGCCCACAACTGTTTCCATAGAATGTGTATAATTTTGTTATGTATGTATAATGTATAAGAATGTTAGGTTAGGTTAAAGTGACAGCCCGGTTTATTGTTAGGCTCACTTAGACAATTCAGTCCATTGTATAAGAAGAAAAACATATTCATCATCTCGCCATGTCATCTCTGTAAATGGCGTCACTAGGGTAAAGCAGAATTTCCATCATTTATTTTTGTGAATAAACATATCGCGTTGAAAATTTTTACATCTTAAATAATCTTCATTTTATTTTATTTCTAAATGAACATCTACTATATAAATTTTCAAACAAGTATATATGCATGTAACCGCATATCATTACACTTTTTTGAGTTGCATTCAATAAATGTTATGTTATAAATAGGCGATCTTACATTGCCGATAAGAATGGTCGCGTAAATGTCCAAGAGTGACAATTACCAAATATGTTTTTTGACCACATGTTTAGACAAATTCCTCAAGGCTTCCTGAATCAAAGAGCGAAATGAACAGATTCACTTCGTTTGATGTACATTTCTTATGGGAATACTTATACCACATTTAGATCCGGTTAGACAAGATTGTTTTGATATTCTGAAATTCGTAATGTTGCTATCCGTAGCACTATCACTTGCCATATCATTGGGAATCCCTGTATTAAGCGCTGCTGTCAAATGCACGTCTCTTGTTGCTCTCCTGGTTTCTATTGGTGTGTTTCAACTCTTGTGGTTGTGGTGATTGTGGCTGCGGCTATGTTCATAACTAGTGTTGAAGACGAAGACAGGGCTCTTTCAGTGAATGTTGGCATAAACCACCTTGAGTTTAGTCTGTCATGATACGCGTTTAGCGGTGGTTCGAGTAAATTTTTTGACGGCAACGCTTACACTTACTAAAATACTCAACGAATACGCGCGGCTACCGCACATACGTACACATACGTTTTTATAAAGTATTGGTGACTTGTGAGTGTGTGTGTATATACATATATAAGGCATATACTATGCGCGTGTGTGCTTTTGTGAATTTGTCTTATATACGAAAGAACTGAAATCGATCGAATAATATTTCGGTTTTTATTGAAATCTGGTACAAAATGTTAACGCTATAAATGTTACATTCAATTTGTATGCAAACATTGTAGTGCGTTTCTTCACAACAAAGACAACAAGAAAATGAATATATATATATATATATATATATATATATATATATATATATATATATATATATATATATATATATATATATATATATATATATATATATATATATATATATATATATATATATATATATATATATATATATATATATATATATATATATATATATAAAATAGAAAGCAACAAAAGACCAAAAGACCAGTTGCATTCACATATTCCACAATGTTATAACATTAAAAGCTAATAATTTGAAATAATATTCGAATGTCCCATTTCTTTGTATGGATATAGTACATACATACATAAAGTTTCACATGGATGCAAATGACCCACACAAAGCATCTGTGTTGGAATTTACCTTATTCAGTATAAAAAGTTGTATAGATAATGGGTGTTTCTATGTATGCTTATAAAAGTTTTTGGACTTAAAATGCCGTACACTTTTACAATCAACTGTCCCATTTCATCTATTCATGCAATAACCACTATGACTATGTTATCAGTCATTTCATATGTGTTTCTTTTTGCATTCACAATGTATAACATGCAAATTCACGCAGGCATATGTATAAGCGTGGATGTGGTAGTTACATCGTGTCTAGTATTGGGTTTGTTGCTTAAATCTTTTGATTTTTGGGTTCCATCGATCATAGAATAAACTGATGAGATATATTTTGTTAAGTGTCAAATAAAACAAATAAAAAAACAAGAGATATTATTTTTTAATTTTTATCATGGAGAAGTCATTTTGATCAACATACCGCCTAATATGCAGCAATAGCAGGTTGCAAATATTTTTGTTGCGTTGAAGATTCCAACGAATATTGTTCAAAGAAAGAAAACTACAATTTCGCAAGAAATTAAAAACATGAAAATTGGATGACAAATATCTTTAAAGTAGCTTATAAAAGTTAAGAAATTAAGGAATTTATTAAACAAGAGATTGATTTCGTATATCGGAAATGTCTGCAGAGCACTGACTAATTTCATGTCACCCCGAACAGTAAAAGCAAAGTAAACCTTTTTTTATCCATAAATGTGACTGATTAATATAGAAAAAATATGCAAAATAAGAATAAAAGCCGTATATATTTGTCATACAAACAGGTTCTCCACACAAATAGTACACACTCATGTTGTTTGTGTAAAAAAACCTTCATCTTCTATAATGAAACAGTACACAAATTCGAACTCTTTTGGATATCTGCAAAACCTGAATTCTAAATACCAGTACTGAACAGTTTGATCAAATTAAAACATTTCTTGCGTTAAGTCAGAAATACGCTCGACAATCAAGCTTCATATGTACATTGGGATGGGTGTGTTTGTATGACTAGCAATAAGGAGTTTTTATTATTATCCAGGTTAATCCTATGTGTATTTCGATAGGGATATGTCGGATGAATTAAAAACAATTGATAAATGGCACCTAATGGATTTTTAGAGTATAAAATTATTACTTAATTTTAAAAAGACGATGCAGTATCTAAACTAACAGAAATAAAGGAATTTATTAACTTATTTCGCGCAATCGTTTCTTGTATCTGAAATCTTTAAGAAAATATACATAAACAAGTGAACCAACAAGAAAGGAAAATGTAGATTAAAGTTTATAAATAATAAAGTAAACATTTTTCGACAAATTCAATAAAATTTGTTATCACATCACACTTCCAAAAATCTCTTTAACTAGATTTTAGTTGCCAATTGCCTTATAAAAAAGGGATTTCAAATCCACTTTTTGTAGATTTTGAGTGAATGGGTTATTGGAGATAATTATTTTTTTTTTCAGTTTTCATAATTCATTTCAGTCATAATTTATTTCTATAAAAATTTTTGAATTTTCCCCTTTTTTAGATCAGTTTATTGAACAGATATTGTATAAAAATTGTACGGTCAAAAATACTGTATTACCTAGCACAATAATCATGAGTAATAATATTACATAGGCAATGATATTTAATTTAAACTTAAAATAATATTCTACAACAATAACTTACGGGTTTATACAAACTTAACAAAAGTTAATTCTAAAATGCATTTTAAGAAGTTTAGAGCGGGTAGTGCCAACCGCCCAGAGATGATGATGCCTCCTATATACAAAACAGTCAATTGAATTCATCTTTTTATAGTTAACGAATCAATTCGACCTACCCTTAGGTGCAAATCGATTTCTTTGTCCCTAGGTATGTGTAGTTATGTACTCGTTTTTACATATGTTGCTGCCCTATTAAATTAGATAAAACGTAAGTGTTTCAGGAAAGAATTCAAATACTATACACGTAACTACAGTATTAACTTCTGTATCTAAATGACATTAAAAACAAAAAAAATGTGACTCCAAGTATGACCTTTGCCGCAACGACTAAATGAGGTTCTGTTTGCAGATCTTAAAGAAAACGACCACAACAAGTGTGGAAACTACGAAGTGAAAAACAAAATGTGGATAAGAAACAACGCAGATTACTTCGAAATATCGTAAAACATTTTTGTGTTGGTCTATTCGTGGTTGGCGTTTTGACCGTTGGCGTTCGGTGTCTAATCTATTAGAAAGAAATAATTTGTGAAGCCCACAAAAAATCAAAACTGTTAATAAGTGCCATTGCAAAGAAACGGTGAAAAAGAAACTTGACTTCAAAACAATCCAATTGATGTTGTGGTTTAATGAATGTGTAGTTGATAAATACATGCGCAAAGACACAATACCATATTCAATATACCCGTGCATTCACACATACGTACGGCATGACCAGATAATGTGGCACTCAAGGTGAATTACAAAAGTATTAACAGCGAATGGAAAAAATTGTTTCGTGGTGCAAAAACAAGCAAACCGAAGTAGAAACCAATGGCTAATCAATTCGATATTTAAAACAATGGGAGGGGAAGGCAAACAACTATATATTTGAAATGCGCTAGCTGCCAAGAGTGATGAAAAACAAAAAAATTAAAAATGAATATTTTATAGTATTTTCGTATAAATGAAAATCCTCTTTTCAGATTTGAATCGTTTCTCTTATCACAATAAAATCGAATTATAATTTGCCAGTATAACATTGTGGTCCAACATAGTTATTGAAACTCTAGTTCACGCAAATCTTAAAACAGCAGATAAAAACGACTTGTGCTATTGACCATTTTCTACGCTTTTTCTTGTGATTGTGGCTCTGAAGAAAGATAAAAAGTTGAAAAACGAAAAGTTTTTAAATTTTATTAATGACTTTGCCGGGTACGGAGGAGCCAGTGCAGCGCAACCGACTTCGCTGTTACTGGTCTCTTCGATATGTTAAAACACTGCCGCCGATATTACTCCTGGTGGTGATGACGACGACAACTATGTCGATGATGAGTAGCAGCGTTAACGCACAAGGTGAGTGGCTTTTACACTTGTTTACGAAATAACAACAATACAAACCCACATGCCCGCTAACACACACAAAATATTTTGCCGTTTTATTTTTGCCTTATTTGTTTGATCCAATCTGGGCATAAAGCTTCTCCTACAAAACAAAGGTATATCCAGTCTTAGTCATAGCTTACGGTTTTTATAATAATCTCGACATACACGAGAAATGTGGCAACTTGAAGAAAAGTTCTACAAATGTATACTACGCAGTAGAATATTAATTAGGAATGTCTTATACTAATAGAATTCAAATTTAGTATATGGCAACTTAAGACATCTCTTTCTTTCTCTCAGAGAAAACTCTATTACTTAAATTTGGGTGTTTCAAATGGCATATTCATATATGTAATAGCATCAACTTTAACCCAAATAGCTAAATTATTCCCTTATTATTATTTAGTTTAATAAATGATAATAATAATAAGTAATAAAAAATCATCTTTTTAATTAAAATTAGATAAACTTTAAATTCACTATCTCAAATATTTCTTGATGGTCATTTCCAATATACTCTTCCTACGATTGTCTCCAAGGCATGAAGTGTGCTTGCCTACAGTGGCCACGAATCTGCCAAATCTGCTTGGTAAAGTGAAATATACAATGATAGGAAAAGCCAAACAGCATGCAACTGATCACAGCTATGGATGCACGTGCTCGAGCACATTGAATTCGATTAGATAAAGAAGCTATTAGCAAGCACCTAGAATGATTAAAAACTCGAACTGATATCACCACCATTATTAACATATTTGTGTGTTTTCATGTATTTGCAAAATACGTTTAAATGGTATAAAAACATACACACTTGGAGTATTTATCTCACATATAGAATTAAAGTTGGGAGCAAAGCCATACTACAAACAGAAAATCTTCGTTCACATTCTCAGAGTATGTTCGTTTCTTAAGTCTTTTGTTTTCTATAAATGATGGGGTTTATTCGTAAGTAGCTCTCGTGCAGTTTACTCCTATTTAAATTAGGAAAAATATCGTCAATGTGTAAGAATGTTTTCAGTAGCCAACGTTTTCTTCATCAATGCCCATTGGTAAATCGAAAAGCAGCCTCATATTTCGGGCAAAAAAAAACGAAAATACATTTAATGTCGATGTATGCAGAAGCATTTCAAGTTGTTTAATCTCTTGCAAAGCTTTGCATGGTTTGAGCTCTGGGTTATGGAAATTTTTTCTGGAGCATAACACTAGTCCACCACCAACCAAACGGCCTCTGCCTTCTCCACCCCATCTACATCTTTAAGTGTACCACCTACCGCAATGTCCGAGTATTGCGAATAACGAATTGGAGTGAGTGAGTTTTGCTATGGTAGTGAGTGGGCAACGTAATAAAATTGTACATTAACAAATTTTCCAACAAGTTTTTCTAGTTTTTGATGTTTGTTTTGAATTTTTTCTATGCAGTGACTACTGCCACTACTATTGCGGTAGTAGTTTAAAACTCGAGCAAATCTTTATGATAGAAAAATATTTTGTTGTGGTCGTTAGGAACGATTTCAAATGGAAGATAAAAATAAGTAAAACAGAGCAACAAAAAATCCTTGGTGTAAGCCACTTGGTCTTACATAAACACAAACACCTGCTGATGATAATTTAAAATTTTGAGAAACTGATTGAAAGGTAAATGGAGAAGTTATCTCCAGAAACATAAAAAGCAATACCACTCTTTTGATTTAGATAGACAACAAAACAAAGTTGTTTGTTTAAGCAGTCTTCTTGGCAACTTACCACTGTACTTTCGGCTAAAAGAAATTGGCTTTTTCTGCAACGCAAAACTATTACCTCGCTAAATATTTTCTATTTTTTAGAAAAACAATTTG